>NC_081229.1:5122129-5147129 GCF_902713425.1 Acipenser ruthenus | reverse complement strand
GCATCTAAAACGTGCTGTAAAAGAGGTCCTGATTTGAAACAGACTTTTTAAAATGAATGGTGCAACAGTTGAATAGCGCAACAGTGAATGGTGCAACAGCGTAGCCTGAGAGATCCATTCCTTCATGTTGTGTAGCTCTTCTAAATCAAGAATACTTTCTTACACAACTAGCAGAATCAGTCTATTAAATTTGATCATCTGAATCATACTGATCAGTACAGCACAGTGAAACTCACCGGACATGACGAGGAAAGCCAGGCTGCACATTGCTGTTGTCTCTGATGAGCTCCGTCACTCGGGATTGTTTCCTAAAGGACAGTAAGAATAACCCATGATGCAGTGCCCATCGATACCGCGTCAAACGAGATTGTGCTGGAGACAGAAGTCCAAATACATGAATGTTTGTTTTTCACCTGATCATTCATCCTTGTCCATGACACGTTTGAGTGACTATGACTGAAGCATATGCACTTAGTCACCTAATTAGTGAGACAGTTGATTGGGCACTGGATATGGAGTGATTTCAGCTGTTGAATTGCAAGCTTGAATAAAAGCAATAAAGAATCACAGAAAAACACCAATATGCCACTTCTTGGAGGCTGGACTGGGGCAGCGTACTGTGGCTCACGGTCTTGGGTGCTCACAGCCAGCAATTTCAAACCGGGCGAGACGATATAATCAGACACACTCTGTCAATGACAGGCCATGAACTGGGAGACGTGTGGCTTCTAGGTCTCAGAGCCCACTGAACTGGCAGATGCTTATCCAGGCACTACAAGAGGAATGGGTCAGGATTCCACAAGACAGCATCCGAAACCTGGTGCAAAGCATGCGTCGCAGATGTACTGCTTGTATTGCTTCCAACGCTGCCACACACGCCACGAGCCTGTGACAGTATCCCCCGCCCCCCCATAACTTCAGACAGTAAAATGTCAATTGTTAATCAGCACAATAAAAAGTCACTGCACCTGCTCTAAAACAGAGTTTGTCATTTTTCAATCACATCTAGTGAATTTGATCCAAATATAAGTGATGCGTTTCTTTTGATGCTCATTATAGGTGCAAGGCAAAAGGGGGTCCTTCTTTTTCACTGTAACGAATGCATCTACTAATCAATGATTATTTACAAGATAATAACCTCTCTTAAAATAACGAATACAAAATGACTAAGAAAAATATGAAACAATAATAATAACAATAATCTTCACAGGAAAGAAAAAAGTGTATATAAAATAAAAATGTATAATAAAAAAGAATACTCTTAACAGTCAACAATGCATCCAAGTTTTCTTTTTTTTTATGTGAACATAAAAAAGCACAATTGTTATATTGTTATTACTATTAATGATACACGTGTAGGGTTATTTTGTGGTACGCGTTACGAAGCGGTACAGCGTGTACTGCGCTTGGTCAAGCAGAAAACAAGGATAAGCCCCTCTGGAACGGGTACCATGTACTGACCTTAAAGTTTTCTTTTTCACAATTTTGCAACTGTATGTGACTTTAACTGACAAGCAGCACATTGGGTTATCTAACACTGTAAACATATATGACTCTCGTCTTGTTTGTAGTGATTTGTGCAGTAGCCAATCACAGCATTGACAGCGTACCATTTTCTGATGTTACACGGGTCAAGTTTTGGTGGTACCACATTCTGAGGATGTGCCACTTTCTGACACTACACCAGTAATAATAATAATAATAATAATAATAATAATAATAATAATAATAATAATAATAATACAGCACATCCATGTGCAAGTTTATGCAAACATGTTAAATGTCTGCTTTTCTATTTATGTTCCTCCAGTTTCTTCAAAACAGTAACCAGTAAAGAAACTCAAGGAAAGTGCATCTTCTTTATTATTATTATTATTATTATTATTATTATTATTATTATTATTATTATTATTATTGTTTTATATTACTCTAGATAATGTTAACTTAGTATTACAGTATCGTATGTAACTATAAAGCATGGATCTAAATATAAAAACATAGAACATGCCGTCAGATATTTCTTCATTCTTTACAGTTCTGTGGTTACGATGTTCTCTGGTATAGAGCAATAAGAGATTATATTGAGAGGTTTCCTTACCAGCTAGTCCAAGAGCTCCCAAGCGTTCTCCTCTCCAGTGTCGATGGTGAAAGTGACAATATGACATCATCTCGCTTTTCATATTGAGAATGGACAGGAGGCAGGAGGCAGGAGACACGCCCTCTGGCTTGTGACAGGCACGCATTATAATCACAAGCACAGGCTTATACACAGACACCAGCAATGATGCACATTGCATTAGTTCATTTAAAAAGTGGATGTGCTTAACAAATCTGTCCGTGAAAGGCACAGAAATCCAAAGTATTGTCCCTGCATAAAATCCAGTATTATAAATGTGTGTTTCATACAAATGTATTTTAAACATTTCTTTGTATCAAGTTAGTGACTGATCAGCCAGCAGTATTAGGGTGCAGCACTCAGAAAGGGTCCCCTTCCTTTCATTTATAAACTCTGGCAGGAGGCAGGGACCCTTTGGACTGCTGCACCCTGACAGGTGAGCTCTCTGCTTTATTGGTCAGTCACTAATTAGATATATTGGACTTCTAATTACTTAGATTTCGTGTTTTAAATCTATATATATAATCTTGAAGGCATTCATGTGCAGCAAATTTTTTTTCCAAAAAGAGGTGTCGACCATAAGACACTTTATACTAATGTTTCTGCAGAATTAAAAAAAAAACAGCTGACAGCAATGATGTAAACCATGTATGCTTTCCTCGATGCCGCTCAAAGAGACGAGGCTGGTCGCACACTCACAAATCTCTTCTGCTTTCAGACTTGACTGCGAATATTAAGCATCAGATTCCTGTTACGTTTTTATTATTTATTTAAACAAAACAAGAAACAAACAGAACACGTTTCGATACATAGGCTGGGACCAAATCAAAACTCTGACAGCCCGCTAATCGCACTTAAGAAAACTGTATTTAATAGCTGTGGCACAGTGCGGAGGGGGTTGAAATCCTCCCCACGGTAAAATGTGTGGTTTTGTGTTCCGGTATTTAGTGAGGGTCATTGTACGTGTAGTTAATGCTCAAAAAGAGCCAAGTGTTTATTTTGTTTTGTGTTTATTGTTTATTTTGGTTTGTTTATTTTGTGTTTAATTAAAAAGAATTGCTCATAAGCGCCGAAAAATCAAAGTCTGCTGTGCTGGGTCAAGTTTTTAAAGGGCCAACGAACCCGAGCTGCAAGGCTCATGTTAGACGTGGTGACAGCGGTGCTCAGCCCTACAGACCAGCACAGTTGAGAATAATGGACATTGCAGAGCTGATAAGGACTCTCAAAAGGTCCACAGAGGAGATGCAGGAGATGACCCGCAGGCAGCAGGACAGCAACAAGAGATGGAGACGGGAGAACGGGATACCAGAGCCGGAGCCAACCAAGCTGGAGCTGCTGCTCCAGAAGTGGGAGCAGGCAAGCGTAGCTCCGCAGTCTCCCGAGCCAGAGGGGGAGGAGCTGCCGCTGCCCGAGCCAGAGAGGGAGGAGCTGCCGCTGCCCGAGCCAGAGGGGGAGGAGCTGCCGTGGCCCGAGCCAGAGAGGGAGGAGCTGCCGCTGCCCGAGCCAGAGGGGGAGGAGCTGCCGCTGCCCGAGCCAGAGGGGGAGGAGCTGCCGTGGCCCGAGCTAGAGAGGGAGGAGCTGCCGTGGCCCGAGCCAGAGGGGGAGGAGCTACCGCCGCCCGAGTTAGAGGGGAAGGAGGTGAAGAGCCCACCACCACCACAGCCCCGACCACCACCCCTGCGGTCCAGTCCGGCACCGCTGTGTGCAGTCCCTTGCCCCTCGCTCCTGGACACCCTGCCGGTTTGCCTGGAACGCCCTACACTACACCTGGAGCCCAGGAGTCTGCAGAACCGGTCACGGTTCTCCACCTGGTTCCCTGCTCCACTCCCCCCAAGCACCAAGACGTCGCTGTGCTGCTCCCAGACATCGCTTGGGCTCCCCCTGGTCACTGCTTCGCTCCCCCTGGGTGATTGGACGCCGCTACACCTCTGCCCGCCTCTGCAGCCTCCAGTGCCCCGGTTGTCGCTACGGTCACCCCTGACAAACCAGTGGGGTCCCTCGTCGCCGGTGCGATGTCCCTACCTGGCTGGGCCGGAACATGGACCGACCCACCCTCAAGTCCGCCCGTGGAAGAGGGCGAAAAGGGACATTGGTGGACTCGAGGGTGGGTGGTTGTGTTTTAGGGGAGGGGGTGGCCTTGGAATGGCCGGTCAGTGTTGCACACTTGGGGGTGGAGGATGTGTGGCATAGCGTTTTCTTTTTATGAGTAGAAGAAATAAGATGGTTACAAAAAAAGAAAACTCTCTCTCTATATATATATACAGTACTGTGCAAAAGTTTTAGGCAGGTGTGAAAAAATGCTGTAAAGTAAGAATGCTTTCAAAAATAGACATGTTAATAGTTTATATTTATCAATTAACAAAATGCAAAGTGAGTGAACAGAAGAAAAATCTACATCAAATCAATATTTGGTGTGACCACCCATTGCCTTCAAAACAGCATCAATTCTTCTGGGTACACTTGCACACAATTTTTGAAGGAACTCGGCAGGTAGGTTGGCCCAAACATCTTGGAGAACTAACCACAGTTCTTCTGTGGATTTAGGCAGCCTCAGTTGCTTCTCTCTCTTCATGTAATCCCAGACAGACTCGATGATGTAGAGATCAGGGCTCTGTGGGGGCCATACCATCACTTCCAGAACCTTGTTATTCTTTACGCTGAAGATAGTTCTTAATGACTTTCGCGGTATGTTTGGGGTTGTTGTCATGCTGCAGAATAAATTTGGGGCCAATCAGATGCCTCCCTGATGTTATTGCATGATGGATAAGTATCTGCCTGTACTTCTCAGCATTGAGGAGACCATTAATTCTGACCAAATCCCCAACTCCATTTGCAGAAATGCAGCCCCAAACTTGCAAGGAACTTCCACCATGCTTCACTGTTGCCTGCAGACACTCATTCGTGTACCGCTCTCCAGCCCTTCGGCGAACAAACTGCCTTCTGCTGCAGCCAAATATTTCAAATTTTGACTCATCAGTCCAGAGCACCTGCTGCCATTTTTCTGCACCCCAGTTCCTGTGTTTTCATGCATAGTTGAGTCGCTTGGCCTTGTTTCCACGTCGGAGGTATGGCTTTTTGGCCGCAAGTCTTCCATGAAGGCCACTTCTGACCAGACTTCTCCGGACAGTAGATGGGTGTACCAGGGTCCCACTGTTTTCTGCCAATTCTGAGCTGATGGCACTGCTGGACATCTTCCGATTGCAAAGGGAAGTAAGCATGATGTGTCTTTCATCTGCTGCAGTAAGTTTCCTTGGCCGACCACTGCGTCTACAGTCCTCAACGTTGCCCGTTTCTTTGTGCTTCTTCAAAAGAGCTTGGACAGCACATCTGGAAACCCCTGTCTGCTTTGAAATTTCTGCCTGGGAGAGACCTTGCTGATGCAGTATAACTACCTTGTGTCTTGTTGCTGTGCTCAGTCTTGCCATGGTGTATGACTTTTGACAGTAAACTGTCTTCAGCAACCTCACCTTGTTAGCTGAGTTTGGCTGTTCCTCACCCAGTTTTATTCCTCCTACACAGCTGTTTCTGTTTCAGTTAATGATTGTGTTTCAACCTACATATTGAATTGATGATCATTAGCACCTGTTTGGTATAATTGTTTAATCATACACCTGACTATATGCCTACAAAATCCCTGACTTTGTGCAAGTGTACCTAGAAGAATTGATGCTGTTTTGAAGGCAAAGGGTGGTCACACCAAATATGGATTTGATTTAGATTTTTCTTCTGTTCACTCACTTTGCATTTAGTTAATTGATAAATATAATCTATTAACATGTCTATTTTTGCAAGCATTCTTACTTTACAGCATTTTTTCACACCTGCCTAAAACTTTTGCACAGTACTGGGTGTATATATATATATATATATATATATATATATATATATATATATATATATATATATATATATATATATATATAAATGTTTTGTTAAATATAAAAAATAAAAGTGAAAGGAAAGGCTGGTCTAGAGCATTAACATTAATCTAACAGCGCCACCTGGACCCCGAGATTAGAACCCGGGCCTCCAAAGAGCGTTACAAGGCTGGTCTAGTGCATTAACTAAATCCAATCTTGCAACTAGCCCCCCCCCCCCCCCCCCCCGAGTCAGAGTCAGGTGACAGCCAGGACACCAGTTTTCTTTGCATACAGGTTGCTTTCCTCCATGTCATATTCTCAGACTGTTTTGCATTATCACATTTGAATCCAAGGCGCTTCACAGCACACCAGCTGTTCGCTCGTTCTTTTTTTTTCTATTTACATTGATTAGCAGAAGCTTTAACCCTTTGCATCTAGGACCCTCAAGGTGTTGTCGACTCAAACTATCTGTTGTTAAACCAAGAGGTTGGAGACATACCCTCTGGCTTCTGACAGGTGCATTAACCCACTGTGCCACAGAGCCCCCTTGACTGGAACCCAGGACTTCAGGTGCATTAACACTAACCCACTGTGCCACTGAACCCCCTTGACTGGAATCCAGGCCTTCAGGTGCATTAACACTAACCCACTGTGCCACTGAACCCCCTTGAATGGAACCCAGGACTTCAGGTGCATTAACATTAACCCACTGTGCCACTGAGCCCCCTTGACTGGAACCCAGGACTTCAGGTGCATTAACACTAACCCACTGCACGACCACTGCAGAGCTAGTGTCAGGGAGGTTCTAAGGGACGAAAATATACAGTGCACCATATATTTTCATTAGTCTGTAATCCATATAAAATAAATATATGGATCACAGACTAAAATGTATTTTAAATATATCCCATATATTTTAAACATATAAAAAGGGGCCAATTTCTATACATGAAAAGTATAAGGATCATACTTTTCTACCATATATTAATAAGATATGTTTGTTCCATAAGGGGTGTTCAGGTCATGTGATTGTTCTGCTGGCAGATGTGAAACTAACATTTACAACAGATGGTAAAAATTCACTATTTTAAAAAATGATATGCTTTTGAGATATTCATTTGTTAACTGTGTTCATAGAATGATGTTTTCGCTCATGAGTTGTATTGAAAGCATTTATACTGTGGACTAAGTTTGGAGATGCAGACGTGTTTTTTTCTTACTAACTTTCGTACTACCATTAATTTAAAAATCCAACTGGATGCCTATGATTAATATGATTTTGTGACTAATTTGACGCTATTAATATGTTTCAATATTAAATAAACCTAGTTATTAATCAAATCGATTCATCTCATTACATAATTGATTTCTTAAAATGTTTGGATATACTGTTACTTGATTGATTATTGTCTTGTTCACAGTCATCTTAACATGTTTTGCTGCTGATGTATTTATTTTCAAAAGTTTCTTTAGGTTGTGCTGCAGCTTCTGCAGCTTTTTTTCTTTTTCCTTTTTTTGGGTGGTCTATTTTACAGTCCTGCACCAGGGCACTGACTCCAGGTAAAGGTGAAAGGCTGGTCTAGTGCATTAACATGAACCCACTGCACCACCTAGACCCCCTGATTGGAACCCAGAACTTCAGGTGCATTAACACTAACCCACTGTGCCACAGAGCCCCCTTGACTGGAACCCAGGACTTCAGGTGCATTAACACTAACCCACTGTGCCACAGAGCCCCCTTTCAAGTAACTTGAAAGCTGCAACCTTTTAGGAGCTGAGAACAATTCAAAAGGTCTAATGAAGGGTTAAGTAAGTGAGAGCTCGGGGTTGAAAACCAGAAGACAGTGGAGTTCCTGAGGACTGGGGTTGAAAAGCACTGGTCTAGTGCATTAACCACCCCCCGTCCCCCCCCTGAGCCAGGTGAAAGGCAGGACACCAGCTTTGATTTGCAAACATGTCATATTTCCAGACTGTTTTGCATTATCACATTTGAATCAAAGGCGCTTCACAGTGAAGAGCAGAATCTTTAACCCTCTGTATCCAGGCTCCTCAAAACCTTGTAGACTGAAACTATTTATTTTTAGCCATTTTATTGTAATTGATTTTAAGCTCTGTTTACATTCATCCTGCTGTAGAGTTGACCTCACCGGCTGCATAGCCCCGCCCACCTCGGTGAGTCGGGCTTGCTAAACAAACAAGAGTGTGTTCTCCCCCATCTGTTTCTACCATGTTTTTTGGTGTCTGCCTTCAACTCAGCGCCGTGGCTTTGGCCCTTGTGTCTCCCTGGTGTATGCTACACGCTAACCAGGTGTGTGACCACGCTGTTAGGGTAGGCACCGTTGCATAGCTGCCCTCGGTGCACACACAGCCCTTGGTACTTTGGTATCTTGGTACGCACGGTGCCCAGCGCTACAGTGCCAATGCACGGACACGGTATCGCACGGTACTCGGTGCACGCGATGCTCGGTACGCACTAAAGTCTTACAGCACTAGTGCACGAACGCACGGTGCACGTAGCAGATATTTAGGGTTCTCTCTCTCTGTTTAACATGGATCGCAGATCCCCTTAGTACAGTTCCAAAAACTGTTGGGTGTAATGGCCGCAACCATATCAGCCATAGAGCTGGCTCTACTACTCATGCGCCCGCTCCAAGCGTGGCTCAATGCGTTCCATTTACACCCGAAGCGCGACAGACACCGTCGTCTGACAGTGTCTCGCACGTGGTCAGCAGCCCTGAGATGCTGGAGGATATCCTCCAACCTCCGCACGAATGGCCCAGAACACTCCTCTATGCGTTCTCACCAATACCGTTGCTCCCAGCCTTCTTGGCGAAGGTCCGGTTAGAGGAAGCGACAGTTCTCCTAGTGGCCCCTCAGTAGCTCAGGAGAACAGGGTTCTCGACTCTGTGCCAGCTCTTACGAGACCAGCCCTGGGAGATCCCACTTCGCTAAACCTTAAACCTGCTTAATCCACGAGATAGACGCATCAAGTGGACTAACTTTAGTACGCTGCAATCCACCCTGAAAGTCTGCTACATACATTAATAATAATAATAATAATAATAATAATAATAATAATAATAGTTTGGTTACCTCTAATCCAGTTGAGATGGTATTTTAAATACATATATTATTAAAAGAGAGCAAAGAAAGTACGCTTTCAACTTGATTGGCATTAGCCCCCAAACAATTGTTATACCAACACATATTACAAATAATGAAATGTAAGAAATAGAAAAAGATTCCTTTGATTCAGTCTAGCTCATTCAAAGTGTATTTATAGATGCAGGATCTACAAGCGTATTACCAACCTCTATTGCGCAGTAAAACAAATGTGGATATGCTTGAACTGCTTTTGTGTCAGGTAACGTTTATTACTACGTAACATTCCTTTCTAGTAACTGCATAATAACACATTGATCAGTGTAACCCCCGTCCCACACACACCTCTGGATATGAAGGACAATGTGGAACTTACCTGGTTTGCTGCCCTAACTCATCTGTACTGTAAACTATGGAAAATGCTGGGGGATTGCATGTGGATTACGAACCCCAGCGGCAACCCTGGGGGGCCACCGGAGGATTGCATGTGGATTACGAACCCCAGCAGCAACCCTGGGGGGCCACCGGAGGATTGCATGTGGATTACAAACCATCAGGCTGTAATTCTTTTGAGGCTTGTTGATGACACATAAATCACGACAGCTTCATTTTTACTGATTTATCATCGTCACCAGAAACCCGAAATGCGGCAAAACACAGACTGCTCATTCGCATTCAGTTATTTTCATGTTTTATTCTTGAATTGTTGTGCATTTTTTCCTTCTTCCTCATAAATCAATCTAATTTGTTCAGCTGATTTACTACAGCTGCTACGATTATTAATACTAATCAGCGCCGTCATCATAATACTCATTAATAATTGTACTTATGCATACTTTTTCTTGTTATCTTGACGTATTAACAGTAGGCCCTCGTTACCTTCTCCTTGTGTGAGACAGCTTCAGAACTCCTGCTTCTTCAAAATAATCTATTTGCATCTGTGGAGTAGTGGTTAGGGCTCTGGACTCTTGACCAGAGGGTTGTGGGTTCAATCCCTGGTGGGTGACACTGCTGCTGTACCCTTGAGCAAGGTACTTTACCTAGATTGCTCCAGTAAAAACCCAACTGTATAAATGGGTAATTGTATGTAAAAATAATGTGATATCTTGTAACAATTGTACGCCCTTATCCAGGGCGTCTGCTAAGAAATAAATAATAATAATAATAATAATCTCAGTTTATGTTTCAAATTGTAAATATCCATAGCACACCATACCTTTTTACCAAGTAGATGGTAGTATAACCCCAGACATCTTGTATGCAGGCTAGCTACTATATAACAGTTTTCTGGGACTAAAAATGTGTAGTTCATAATGAAATACATTTCAGGTGTTGTTATAGTTAGAGAAACAAACAAACAAACAAACAAAAGACAAATTCAGACCAAATCATTTTTTTATTTTTATACCAGCAAAACATACAGACTATCAATATATGCAGCAATACAGAATATAAATAGACAGAAGAGACTCACTCAGTACATAACATAGTTTCTATTTTGGTTAGTTAAATATGATTACAGTGTACCTATTAACTACATTCGAACACAGATTAGCATTAGGTGCAATCTGCATCATCAGAAACCAGACCCTGTTGGCTGTCCAGTTTGTGTACATTCCCTAGAGGCTGGTAGTTTCAGCTGCAGGCAGACAGACACACAAGTTTCCTCCCTCCCTCCTTCTGTCACTCTAATGTTCTCTAAACAGACACACTCCTGCGACTACCTGCAGCAGCAGGGGGGTATGAATGTCCGCTCTGCTGTAGCTCAGGGAAGCAACACAAAAGTGCAAACAAGGAAAATAAAAGTTTTCTTTTGATTTTGTTATACTGGTGCTGATGACAATATCCAGGACCCAAATACAGACACACCTTCTTAAATATGTAAAAACTAATTTAACAAGTTCAAATGTTTTAAATACTACTGAAATATGTAAGCATTATTTAAATGTGTAAAACCTACTTAAATATTATAGAATCTTTTTTTTAAAGGCAAAAAGCAGAAATTAGACAAATATTAAATAAGACCCTTTCACCCTTTCTACTTCCCTCTAACAATACATCCTATATGATGTATTACAGTTCAAACTCTCTCCAATGGTCCGGCCTCAATCAGACCCAGTGACCTACAGCACAGGTACCAGGATGCAGCAGTTTATCTACAGCCTGGCATTTTAAATAGCTGCGTATCCTGAATTAAAAAAAACAAGTGGAGGACAATGGCTTCTGAAAAGACTCCTCAATGCTGATCATAAGGAGGTGAATCATATTAGTGTTGCACTGTACAATGAAGACCATAAGACAAGCATTGTGCACTGAAGCTTGTGCAACAGTATAATGCTTCCCCACCTCACTTCCTCACAATCAGCCTCAATAAGTCTTTCATAATTAATTATTGCTCCTTTAAGATTGCTACACAGAAATTTCATCTACAGGACTCTTGCATTGCCAAACTCTGTCACATACAAGATTTTGTTTTGCTTTATTATTCACACATGCTACGTTTATACAACAAAATTTAGACTCAGATATTTCTATAACGTTTTTGTAAATCGCTTTTTATTTTTGACTAAAGTGACTTTATACTATAGAATGTTTGAGAAGCAGTGCTATAAAACCTTTCAGATGTGTTTTTAACCTTTGAAACAGATAAAGGGGAGCTTTTCATAGCAGCACAGATCATTCCACTCAGCCCCCCCATCCTCCCCCAGCACCATCTCCCCGCAGTGCTCATAGTAAGGATTGTTGGGCTCCCCAGGGGCCCAGTTAGTGTAGTTTAGGGGGGCCCTCTTATCCTTACCAGCAACCCAGTACCAGTTATCATACATAACAGTTCTGTGCAGGCCGATCCAGAATCGCGAAGCAGTGCTGTTCCTGACGAGCTCTGACACTCTGTTTTGTGCAGCCAGGCTTGTGAGGCTCACTAGGTCAGTGTAGTGATCCCTGCAGTACTGCCAAGCCTCTGGCCAGACCATACTGTCAGAGATCAGGTGGAGCTCCTCAGGGACTAGAGTGACTGGTAAAAAGATATAACAATGATAATAATAAATAAAACTAATAATGAATACAGTCACAAATACAGCTCATCCAAATGCAGCTTTGTTGAAATTCTGCTTCAGTCTGCATTTCATTATGAGAGCTGTGTGGTTCAGATTATTGGTGAGTTTAGGCTATGAAGGTCTGGTTTCACTGCACCCTATGACACGGTACCCACCTGTTACTGTGGGTGAAGTGCCAGAGAGCCAGGAGCTGGAGTGCCCAGGGGAGCTGGCTCGAGGAGAGGTGCTGTCCATCGTGGAAGGCTGCTGGGATTTTTCTCCTCCATCTGGTGTTTGGGAAGCGGCTGGCCCGGTGGTTGGAGAGTTCTGAGAGTCAGACTGAACAATGGTGGTGTCCTGTGGATCTGTAGAAATGATCACATTTGGTGGTGGTATCAGGGTGTGGGGTATATTATTATTATTATTATTATTATTATTATTATTATTATTATTATTATTATTATTATTATTTATTTCTTAGCAGACGCCCTTATCCAGGGCAATTTACAATTGTTACAAGATATCACATTATACATTATTTCACATACAATTACCCATTTATACAGTTGGGTTTTTACTGGAGCAATCTAGGTAAAGTACCTTGCTCAAGGGTACAACAGCAGTGTCCCTCACTGGGGATTGAACCCACAACCCTCCAGTCAAGAGTCCAGAGCCCTAACCACTACTCCACACTGCTGCCCTAATATATATATTAAAAGGTTGAAAGAAACTGCTGTAGTCAGTTTAATATAAAATTAAAACACACACTCAAAAGCCTTAATAGAGAGTTGCACCAGTAACTAATGTAATATACACTGGAAAACACACTCACCATCGCCTAAATATTCAACGTGTTGCACCCGCAGATAATACAAAATAAAATATTGAGAAATCAAATAACGTTTTTTAAAATGTATTTAAGAAGTTTGGTGTGTTTATGATAGAGATCAACAGTAAAATACTCTGAACCTGCAATAGGTTGTTATTCAAACTGATCTGATTTCACTCCATACCTTTAGAGGCCGGTGTAGAAAGCGACTCAGAGGGGGTTGGATCTGTTAGAAAATAATTAAATAATAATAATAAAATGATGAATCAATAAGAACAAAATAATTAAATCAATAAATACGTTTAAAAAAAAGTGTGCAGAAGGTGGGTTTGGATCCGTAAGAGAAATAAAATAAGTTATAATATATCAAATAATTGAGGACTTTATAACAAAGCCACATTCCTGCTGTGGTTATGAATCACACTAAACTGATTCCACTCCATACCTCCAGTGACTGGTGTTGAAGGAGGGCTTGAAGGTTTGGGATCTGTAAGAAGATGTGATTCAATGAAACTGTGTGTGTGCTGCTGCCCCACCAGGGCAATGCTGACAATGAGATGCAGCATTTCAGTCTGAATGAGAAACTGCACTTACCTTGAGAGACCAGAGTGGAGGGGAGGCTTGAGGATTCTGCTTCTGTAAAAAGAAAATGAGAAAAAAGAAAGTTTCTAACAAATCCAGATTCCTGCTGTGGGTTATGAATCACACTGAATTATTACACTCCATACCTTGAGAGACCGGAGTGGAGGGGAGGCTTGAGGATTCTGCTTCTGTAAAAAGAAAATGAGAAAAAAGAAAGTTTCTAACAAAGCCAGATTCCTGCTGTGGGTTATGAATCACACTGAATTATTACACTCCATACCTTGAGAGACCGGAGTGGAGGGGAGGCTTGAGGATTCTGCTTCTGTAAAAAGAAAATGAGAAAAAAGAAAGTTTCTAACAAAGCCAGATTCCTGCTGTGGGTTATGAATCACACTGAATTATTACAC
This sequence comes from Acipenser ruthenus, assembly GCF_902713425.1. Lineage (NCBI taxonomy): Eukaryota > Metazoa > Chordata > Actinopteri > Acipenseriformes > Acipenseridae > Acipenser > Acipenser ruthenus. The sequence goes on along the minus strand of NC_081229.1, from coordinate 5,133,198 downwards.
TCCATACCTTGAGAGACCGGAGTGGAGGGGAGGCTTGTGGGTTCTGCTTCTGTAAATAAAAAAGTATTTTAATGAAACTGTGTCTGTGCTGCTGTCTCCACCAGGGCAATGCTCACAATGACATGCTGTCTCATTCATCCTGAAGGGATCAATGTTTTTAAATACAAAACTAGAATGTATTTTCAGCACTTGTCTCTCCTGTGTGTAACAATGAGGGGTAGCTGCTCCTTGTACCCCGTTTACACGAGCCACTTTAAGCCGACTCCGAGATATCTTTTATTTGTCATGTAAACACAGCCAGCACAGGTCCAGCCAAGGTTTCATCCACATCTAGCCCAGGTCCAGCTGTCTTAAAAGTGTTCTGCTCCAGAGGGGGCTCTGCGATGGCTTTGGTCTGGTTTTGCTGTGCTGTGAACACAGCAGTCCCTGAGATGGCTCACGTTTGCCATGTACACTCGTGGGCAATGTCAACGTTGGGCCAGTTTACATGAGTGGTTTGTCTCATGAATTGGCAATGCATGTGCATGTTGGCAGGGAAAGCTCGTGAAAATGGCCCAAAAAACGATCATACTATTTTAATGGCAAAGTCTCATTTACCCGTGAGAATCAAAGAAATGCTCGTGAAATCAACATCCACTAACACACGGAAGCATGAGTTTCTCGTGAAAATGTTAATTAGCTCACTCAAGTGCCTTACCTAAAGCCACATGGGAGTAAAGTTACCATGGTCCAAAGATGGCAGCAGGAAAGGGCATGATAACCCCACTTTTTTCTCAGTGTTCCCTAAAACTTTGCATAATGCTAATCATGCCATGGATTAAATGCATTTGCAAAGTATCATACAGATTGCATTTACTAAATCTCTGTTTAAAACTGTTACTAAAAGTGGTTGATAAACTGCACCGTGGGCTTGTGAATTCAGGTGGTTACAGCTACTGTACAGTACTTCAGAATACACTTGCAAATACCTTTCCAAACAACTGTCAAAAAGACTTTATTGTAAAGTACTACTAAGTAGTAAATGTGCATAACTATACTCCTATGCAATTTGTCCTAGTTATGTCTGATCAAAACCTGTGTCCATCCTCCACTTACATTTACTGGAGCGATGAAGAGGCTCGGGTGTTAATATCCATAAGGGAAGAGGGCAGCTTGATACAATGCACAACATCAACATTGTTTAACCCACTCCCAAAATAACTGGACCTTGTCTTCACCCGTGACTGCTTCCCCCCAATTCCTCTGGATATCTCTGATATCTCCTCTCGATATCTCTGATCACCACTACCTCCTTCTCTCTGTCGCTTCCATCCCTTCCTGCTCCACCGACCCCCTCTGTCACCTTTCATCAAATCTGCCGTTCTCTCTCCCCCTCTGTCTTCTCCTCTGCTGCTCTCTCGCACCTCCCCTCTATCAACTCCTTCTCCAAACTCTCTGTTGACTCGGCTACCTCCAACCTTTTATCGTCCCTCACCTCCTGCTTCGACTCCCTTTGCCCTCTCACCCCTCGACCTGCCCGCTTCTCCCCACCATGCTCCACTAGGCTCATACTGAACTCCGCACTGCTGAAAAGAAATTGAAGAAAACGAGTCTCCCTGCTGCCTTGGATCTCTATTGCTCACTCCTCTCTTCCTTCTCTTCAGAACTCACATCCTAGCCTTGTATTTAATGTACTATGCCTTGTATTTCATTGTATTTAATGGTTTGAATTGTTTTCACTGTATAATGTATTATGCATTGTTTTCACTGTGTAATGTATTATGCATTGTTTCTCACTATCTTGTAAAGCGCTCCACTATGAAAGGTGCTATATAAAGTACATTTTGATCAATGAAGTCATGAAACAAATGAGGCTTACTTTTGTTGAATAGCAAAAATACATTTTTTTCATGTGTAAGAAAATAAACAAGAAGATGTACATCTAAGAAGAGTTGTCAAGCTGATGTGTTAATGTTTACAATAACACCTGTTTCTTTAAATGTCCACATACCCCTGAAGAAGAGACTTTGGAAGTGGACATTTAAAGAAACTGGTGTTATTTACATAGTAGACGGTACCGATATGCAAGTTTTTGATGCTGCGCTCTGTTTCTGATGGAACGACCACCTTGAAGTAGAAACACACAAATGACACAAAATGACAGGCTTGTTGCTTGAAACACTTCTGCATCTCTGTTTCGGGGAGCGGAAATATCTTTGTGCAACGGGTAGCCGATATGACATCATCGGGCACACTACAGTTCAGGAGCTATGCACGCCCATACAATGCCAAAGCCAGCTTAGGTCTGTGCTTAAGTGTGAATGGGGTGGCTCAGATGATAATAATCTTTTAATCTGATCGACTCTAGCACAGCTCTGGTCCGAGTTGTAAGTGTAAACGCACCTATAGTGACTGGTTTCTGGTTCTTCAGATCTCTACGCTTCATCCTGCCCTGCTCTAGGGGTCAGTCAGCTACTGTAGGATCAGATGAACTGGGCCTCTGAGTCCCTGCTCACAGAATGGGGTAAAAACACTGAGCTGAACAAGAACACAGACTGAACAGGAAGCCTTACCGTCAAAGCAGAAGAAGGGGAGCATCAACCTGCAATTCACATCATTCCATTCCCCTCTGGATAAATACTGATTACCCATTACACCTATCTCAACACAGTTCTCATTGCCTCCCGCATTGTTTGGTTCCCCTGTGTTCCAGTTGTGAAATGTGTAGTTATCCCCCTGGTGTGACCACTTCCATGGGTTATTGAACAGGCCTATCCAGAAGGAATAGCCCTGCGCTTTCTTCACTAGGTCTTCATTTTCACTGGCGTTCTTTATGCTGACGAGGTCGGTGTGGTGTTCTCTACAGTACTGCTGAGCTTCAGTCCAGGTTTTCAGTTCTTCAATCAGGGTGTATCTCTCAGTGATGTTGCTTGTCTCTGTAAACACAAACAGCAAATCACAGAGGCTCTAAGCCCAAAGGAAAATATCAAATTTGTAAAAACAAAACAAAAACATCTTAATAATAATACATATTCACAGTATAGAAACAGCGAGATCTTTACCTGTGTAGCACATGAAAGCTTTGATCTCATTGCAGACTCGATCCTCCCAGTGAATTGATTGAAGCACAGAAGAGCTCTGCTGTCCAGTTAGAGTAGTAGATGACATCATCGCTGTTAGACCACTGCCAGTTCTGAGTGTCATCATGATACAGCCCGATCCAGGCAGTATCAGTGAGAGAATATCCTATAATATTTAAGAGCTGCTCTGCTTCTTCCTGGCTGCGCACAGTGGCCAGGTCTGTGTGCTTCTCTCTACAGTAGCTCTGAGCTTCAGACCAGGTCATCTCAGTTTCCACAAACACATGTTTTCTGATCTGGTTGGTAGCAGGCACACAAAATCCTAAAAAAAACAATACATTGTTAAGAAAAGTGCTAGCTATCCAGAGAGTAGGATTCATAGAGCGACACAGGATAGCATCTCATTCTCAGAACTGTCCTGTTTAACACTGCGGTTCAGGAAGAGGTGTGTTTAAAACTAAATCAGCTGGATCTGGAGGGAATAGCCAGCTTGTTCAACCGGACCAGAATTGGGGCTCTTTAATCCCCACACAGAACACAGCATTGTGGGTTACAGCCTCATGCAATAAAACCTGTCTAATCCAGACTTTCTCGAAATAAGTTATTCGAAATAATGCGGCAAAATTTTTGGGTCCCGACAAAATCCCTTCTGTAATTGATAGTGTGATCCCCTCTACAATCCAGAACCTGTCTTTTCTAGAATCCGGCATGATTTGGAAATCTTGTCTACCTGAAATCAATGTAAATCTGACTATGTAGTCCGACACCAAGTCATGAGTCAATATGTGTCCCTTTTCCTTCCAGTACTAGCAATCCTGGTTATCCTAGTTCCAACAATCCCAGTATACACACGGTGATCAAAATAACAAAACATTTTTCCTTTTGTGTTTTTCGCACCCTGGTTAACACACGCAGGCATGAGGACCCTACAGACAAACTGACCTTCCCAGACAGTCTGTATCCTTGTTTACAGGACAAAGGGCTTTTCAGCTCCTTTTTAAAAGGCATGTGCCACAGGGTGTAAACCAGCACACTGTATAATCTGTCGCTATTTTCCAGTCCCAGGCGATGCCTACATTACACTGCATTACACTCACTGCACTACTAAAATCATGCTGAGACATTGGTTAACGACAGAAGAGCGCCCCCTACTGAGCAAATTCCACTTCATGCTACTTTTGCTTGGACGTCACCCCTCCATACTGTTATAACAAAAACACCTTTTGAAAATGGAGCTCCCTGTATCATGCTCTCCTGCTCTCACTGGTCTGTTTAGTTCACAGAGGGAGAGTGGCAGGAAGGCTTGTGAGGCTGCAGAGGAAACTACCTTTAGAATGAAAACAAAGTGTAACGCCAACAAGGCCTGCTTTGAAGCAGTGGAGTGCACAGCAGGGTAACCTATGGAAGACTGCAGTAAACACACACCCAGCAATCACATGTTAGCTTGAGATTCAATGTGATTGAGGGACACTGCAGCTTTAAGAGCTGCATGAAATTTTCTGAGAGGGAATATGGAAAATATCAATGAAAATAGTGATAAAAACAGAAATAAAGGAAACCCACCTGCAAGCAGAAGGATAAGCAATCCCCTCTCCGCCATCACAGCAGACTCTGCATTAGAAAGAGAAGATTTTCTATTAATCACCTTAATATAAGGTTCAAGTTCAAAACTATCTTATGCAATAGGCTGTGTATTTATAAAATAGGCTGTGCATTTATAAAATAGGCTGTGTATTTATAAAATAGGCTGTGTATTTATAAAATAGGCTGTGTATTTATAAAATAGGCTGTGCATTTATAAAATAGGCTGTGTATTTATAAAATAGGCTGTGTATTTATAAAATAGGCTGTGTATTTATAAAATAGGCTGTGTATTTATAAAATAGGCTGTGTATTTATAAAATAGGCTGTGTATTTATAAAATAGGCTGTGTATTTATAAAATAGGCTGTGTATTTATAAAATAGGCTGTGCATTTATAAAATAGGCTGTGTATTTATAAAATAGGCTGTGTATTTATAAAATAGGCTGTGTATTTATAAAATAGGCTGTGTATTTATAAAATAGGCTGTGTATTATAATAACGGTATTCCAGAAGCTATCTGTCTGATCGGCGATGAAAACAATAAAAAATATAAATGTAATTTAAAGGGTTGCTCTCAGGAAGACATTGTTTTATTGACTTCCTTTGGTTAGAATCCGAAAGAAACAAACTCCAGTTACAATATTGACCACCTGGTGTCTGCATGTGCGTGTGTGCGTGCGCATGTGTGTGTGCGTGTGCGTGTGCGTGCATGCTTTTTAAAATCCTAATGGAAGAAACAGACTTTAGTTACAAGGAAAGGACAAAGCACTTATTATAAGTACATAAGAACATTTACAAACGGGAGGAGGCATTCAGCCCATCTTGCTCGTTTGGTTGTTAGTAGCTTATTGATCCCAGAATCTCATCAAGTAGCTTCTATCCTTTTCTACAAAAAGGATCGTCCAAAAGAGCAACCAGAATTATCCCGGGTTTAAAAGGCATGTCGTATGCAGACAGGCTAAAAGAATTGAATCTATTCAGTCTTGAAAAAAGAAGACTACGCGGTGATCTGATTCAAGCATTCAAAATCCTAAAAGGTATAGACAATGTCGACCCAGGGGACTTTTTGACCTGAAAAAAGAAACAAGGACCAGGGGTCACAAATGGAGATTAGATACAGGGGAATTCAGAACAGAATATAGGAGGCACTTTTTTACACAGAGAATTGTGAGGGTATGGAACCAACTCCTCAGCAATGTTGTTGAAGCTGACACCCTGGGATCCTTCAAGAAGCTGCTTGATGAGATTCTGGGATCAATAAGCTACTAACAACCAAACGAGCAAGATGGGCCGAATGGCCTCCTCTCGTTTGTAACTTTCTTCTGTTCTTATGTTCTTATGTTCTTATGTTCTTATGTTCTTATGTTCTTCTGTTCTTATGTTCTTCTGTACCCTATACATTAATAAAACCACACTGTCATGCACAACCCTGCCTATAAATGAATACTATGCAAAATATTGAGACAGGCTTTATTTTCGAAACTCATTCCCAAAAGGATTTGATTGTTAAACATGAATCTAGTAATGTACTTCTTACTATAATCATGTATGTAGCCTCTATACATGCAAATCAGAGGCACAGAAACAGACACCACCCTGATTTAGCAGGGATGTCAATAAGAAAATAAGAACACAGTCCAGCTTTATCACATTTAAACAAATACAATAGTCACACTTTAAAATACTGGCTGCACATTCCTAATGAATTAATGCATGAATACCCCAGTGATTCCACCTGAATATCTCATACACTTCCTCTGAGTTCTGATGCTATCACATGTATAACAGTTAAAGTTAGGTATAGAGGTTGTGGTTAGGGCTTATACATGTGATCACATAAGAACGCAGAGGAAGTAAATGACATATGCAGGTGAAATTCCTGTGGTATTAATAATAATCATAAGCTCCCATTGCCTCCTGTGTCCTGCTCGCTGGATATGAAGGTGCTGCTGTATTAACACCTGCACATTAATGAGATCACACTGGCACACCCAACCCAATGCAAATCAATACTGTGCTAAGATTGAGACAGCCTTTATATTAAACTCCCAAAGAAACCCATTCCCAATATCCTTTGATCGTTGACCATTAACTTAATTTACTAATTTACTATCAACTATAAAAAATACACAGTGGCATAAAAACATTATTCGGACAGCCCCCCCTAGGTTTCAATAGACATATATTAGAATCTATACACAAAAACAAAAATGATAAGTAATAATTATTTACAAGTAATTTGTTTAAACAAATGGTTATCTTCACTAAATATGACCGTTTAGATGACTTAACTAAATCTTTCATGGATGTATAATATGCTGTGGTAAGGCCCAAGTATTTCCTATACATATTTAACACTAAAATATCAGTTTTTAGAAGTATATTTCATAGGTAATTTTTAGACGGAATAGATGCATTTATTTAAAAACAAACATACAGGTGGATGAACATACTGTATCAGTACCACATGGTACTGTAATGATAGTGTGTTCTGTAATGGTCAGCTGAACTAAGTGCTCATCTGTTACTAGGCAGGAAACACCAGTCAAGCTCACTTTGTTCACTAGAGGTGCGCAGGAGCACAGACACCTGGAATAAGCCCTCACCTGTCTGAAGAGGACACAGATACCCAGGATCATTCTTTTTATCTCTTTCGAGTCGTGGGGCACAAACGGTCCATGCATTGTGCTCTCTGGTGCCTCATTGTGTATTCTGCTATTACCAGTACCAGTATATTATGTGCGGACCAGTTACTGGGCTATATTGTACAGAATCACCAATGTTTCAATTGTGCATTAACACTAACCCACTGTGCCACTGAGCCCCCTTGACTGGAACCCAGGACTTCATATATATATATATATATATATATATATATATATGGGGTATATTTTAAATATATCTTAGTCTGTAATCCATATACTTATTATATATGTTGAAAATATACAGTGCACCATATATTTTCATTAGTCTATAATCAATATAAAATAAATATATGGATTACAGACTAATATATTTTAAATGCATCCCATATATATTAAATATATAAAAAAGGCCAATTTCTATATATGAATAGTATAAGGATCATACTTTTCTATTATATATAAAAAATATGTTTGTTCCATAAGGGTATACATTCTGATACAGCAGCTGATTCTTAAACAAAACAAACTAACTAATAAATAATCATACACTCCCATTGCCTCTTACCATTGCTCTGTGGAGACTGGTCTCCAATCTAACACCATGAGAATAATAAAATAAAACAAATTAAATGCAAAAATAAAATTAAATGCATTTGAAGAATCATTTAGATGTGTGCTAACCTGCTAGAGAGTGGAGCAGCTGCTGTCTGTCTCTGTGTCCTGCTCGTTCGATATGAAGGTGCTGCTGTATTAACCTGAGCATCAAATAGCCGCTTTTCAATTTGTGTCCCTCCAGTTTCTTCAAAACATCAGCCAGTAAAGAAGCTCAAATATTACAACCCAGATCTAGAGAACGTGTGATTAAAACCTAACGGAAACAGCGTCACTCACCAGCCAAATAAATACAAAAAAAAATAAATAAATACAATAATAAAATAATCGCAGTCGAAATGAACATGATAAAAACCACAAATATTAACAATGCCGGTGAAAATAAAACTAATTATTATCAATCACATTCAAATCCAAGTGTATGCGAACATGTTAAATGCTCGATTTTCTATTTGCGTCCTTTTTTTCTCAAAATAACAACCAATACAGATACTCAAATACTTCAAACCATTTGAGATATTGGCGTCTATCCACTTGATGCAAATACCGGCGCTGCTGTTGACGCGTCCTTGATTTATAACAGTAAATGCAAACCGCGTCATCACTCAAGCAGGGGCTTCAATGTAGTTTTATGATTATGAAAAATAATAAGAATAATATAAAAAAAAATCTCCAAAATGTATTTATTTATTTATATGTGCTGTTAAAAAAAAAAACGTATTCATTTTTACATAAACTATCCGGACCTTGCTTCATATCTACCAGTCTGCAGCGCCGAACACCAATTACAAAACAAAAATCACAAAGCTGTAAAGAGTAAAGTATATACATATGATATACAAATATTCGAATGAGTTTAAAATCTGTTGCGTCTTTTAATTTCTTCAATATTTGGTTTAAAGTGCATCTGTTTTATTTTATTTTTTAAAATAACATATATACTAAACTAACATATATAGACAAAGTTAGTCAGAAATGGTATATCCGTCAATTTATTATTTTTAAAACTATATTTTTTACAAATATATATTAATCTAAACAATGCTAACATTTTATTTATCAGAGTATGGTATCTGTAGTTACGATGTTCTGCGATATAGACTAATAACTACAATATTATATTGAGAAGTTTCCTTACCAGCTAGTCCAAGAAGCTCCCAAGATGTTCTACTCGCAAGCGGCGATGGTGAATCTGACAATATGACGGCATTTCGCTTTCCATATATTCAGACTGGACAGGAGGCAGGAGGCAGCAGGCAGGAGACACACCCTGGCTTCTGACAGGCACGCATTACACCCTACTAATCACAGTCGCAGCCTCGTATACACAGACACCAGCAATGATACCTCAGAGCACATTGCAATGAATTAGTCCATTTTAAAAAGGGCCTGTGCTCTACACATCTGTCCGTTAACTCTTTACACTCAGCCCTATTTTGTCCTGTTTTGTCCTGTTTTTATTTTTGCATGTATAACTTCTTGCTTGAGTGTAGTACACGCAAGTGTTATATATGAAAGGTCACACAATGGATCAACAGGGTCAGACATACTATATGTGGTACAGACCAAAATACATTTCCAAGAAAAATCACTTAGATTTTGTTTGTAATGATTGGTTGCTCAAAATAAAACCACTGTACTACTAAACTTCAATAGGAAATGAACCGGGGGCAAAATCGGATAAAAAACAACTGTTTTATTAACATTTTTACCAAACAAGTACTAGAACAGCCCAGCTGCTGTCACCTTGCTTTGTATCTTTTTGCTAGGAAGATGTGATCCTGGCAAGTGAGACATCATTGGACAGCCCCAAGCATGCCCTTTGAGAAGTATTGTATGCTGGGTATTGTAGTGCATGAGTGCCTGAGTTATATGCACGTAAAAACACCTACAGACTTGATGCCTCACCATTCTGGTAATTGTAGTTTTCTGTAGTAACTCGTTATAAAGGCAAGTGTGACTTCATTAGATGCCTGCCCTTTTAAAATAGACCGAACCCGGGGGGCTCTCTTTTGAAGCGATCCCTTGACTGCGGTGAATTGTTTTGTCTAGGAATGTCTGATATGGACACGTGATACGTCTTTGGAAAGTCCCAAGCCTGCTCTTTCAAACAGCAAAGGGCTATTATGGTGTCAAAAGCCTCCCCCTCAAAATGGACTACCGGTGTTGTGTTATAAAGTGGTAAGCTACATCGTCACAATGTGGTATGCATACCAAAACTTGACCCGTGTAATGTTAGAAAGTGGCACACTGTCACATTGAAAGTGGTGCGCTGTGAGATTTTAGTACAGGTGCAATCAATTGTGATGTGATGTGTTTACTATTGTTAAACAGAGGTACATTTATCATTAATTATACATCTTTTTTTTTGAAAACTTAAACTGGAAACAGACAATAAATTTATCTAAAAAGAAAAAAAACAATTCATGACGAACAAGAGAAAATGATAAGTCCACTGCAAAGTTGCAGAAGAAAAATTGTACAAGACCCAATGTATTGCATGTGATAAATATTTACTTTATTATTATTATTATTTATTTCTTAGCAGACGCCCTTATCCAGGGCGACTTACAATTGTTACAAGATACCACATTATACATTATTTCACATTATACAGATATCACATTATTTTACATACAATTACCCATTTATACAGTTGGGTTTTTACTGGAGCAATCTAGGTAAAGTACCTTGCTCAAGGGTACAGCAGCAGTGTCCCCCCACCTGGGACTGAACCCACAACCCTCCGGTCAAGAGTCCAGAGCCCTAACCACTACTCCACACTGCTGCCCTGCATTTACATACTATTTTCTTAATGATGGAAACATATAATAAATTCAATTTAAAAAGATGAAAAAGACCGAAAACAGCATAATGTACCAGATTTGAATGGGCACCTCCGTGCTTTCTAAGCGGAGGTTGTTTGGAAGTTGTTTAGGCATGCACGAGTACCACCTTTTATCAGCGTACCTGAAAATAACACTAAGAAGCACAGATTAACAGACTAATCTGAATAGTAGCATCTGCCCTCCAAATGGGCTACCTCAACTGAACAATAGGTAGGTCCTTTGGAGAGGCAGAAATGACAGCTCCATCTCATTTAGAAAACAAGGAGATTTAGTCGTGTCATACAGGTTTGCAAAGATACTACACTACTTCCCTAAATGCC